>NW_027414229.1:0-24466 GCF_964106895.1 Numenius arquata | reverse complement strand
TGTGGAGTACCGCAGGAGCCAGTAGTGTTCTGTAGGGGCCCGTAGGGTTCCTTCAACAGGGGCTGGCAGTGTTGCGTAGGGGCCTGTACGGTTGTGTAAGTGCCCGCAGAAGTCTGTGGGATTCTGTAAGGTTCTGGAGGGTTCTGCAGGGTTCCGTAGGGACCTGTAGAGTTCCGCAGTGGCGGGTAAAGTTCCGTAGGGCCCTGTGGGGTTTTGTATGGACCTGTAGGGTTCCGTAGGGGCCTGCAGGGTTCCGTAAGTGCCCGCAGGTGTCTGTAGGGTTCCGTAGGGGTCTGTAGGGTTCCGTAGGCACCTGCAGTGTTCTGTAGGAGCCCATAGGGTTTTAGTGAGGTTCCGTTGTGTTGCTAAGGGTCTTGTAGAGTGCTGTCGGGTCCTGGAGTATTCTGTAGGGTTCCAGAGGGCCTCATAGGGTTCCGTCGAAATCTGTAGGGTTCCCTAGGGGCCCGTAGAGTCCCGTAGATTTCCGTAGGGGCCTGTAGGGTTATGTAAGTGCCCGCAGGGGTTGGTAGGAGCTTGTAGGGTGCCATATGTTTCCGGAGGGTTGTGTAGGGTTCCGTAGGGGCCTGTAGAGTCTCGTACAGTTCCGTAGGGTCCTGTAGGTTTCCATAAGCGCCCGCAGAGGTCTGAAGGGGCCCATACTGTTCCGTAAGGATCCATAGGGTTCCGTAGAGCTTCGTAGGTTCCCTAGAGGCCTCTGGAGTACCGCAGGAGCCAGTAGTGTTCTGTAGGGGCCCGTAGGGTTCCTTCCATAGGAGCTGGCAGTGTTCCGTAGGGTCCTCTAGGGTTGAGTAAGTGCCCGCAGGAGTCTGTAGGAATCCGTGGGATTCCGTAAGGTTCTGGAGGGTTCTGCAGGGTTCCGTAGGGGCCCGTAGAGTTCCGTAGTGGCTGGTAAAGTTCCCTAGGGCCCTGTACCATTCCGTAACTGCCTGCAATGGTCTTTAGGCTTCCGTAGGGGCTGGTAGGGTTCCATAAAGTTCCGTGGGTTCCTGCAGAGTTCTGCAAGTGCCCGCAAGGGCCTGTAAGGGGCCCACAGTGTTTCTGCCAGGTTCCGTAGAGTTCCGTAGGGGCCATATTTTTCTGTAGTGGTGGTAGTATTCTGTAGGGGTCTGTAGGGTTCCGTAGGCGCCTGCAGTGTTCTGTAGGAGCCCATAGGGTTTTAGTGAGGTTCCGTTGTGTTGCTAAGGGTCTTGTAGAGTGCTGTCGGGTCCTGGAGTATTCTGTAGGGTTCCAGAGGGCCTCATAGGGTTCCATCGAAATCTATAGGGTTCCCTAGGGGCCTATAGAGTCCCGTAGATTTCCGTAGGGACCTGTAGGTTTGTGTAAGTGCCCGCAGAAGTCTGTAGGAGTCTGTGGGATTCTGTAAGGTTCTGGAGGGTTCTGCAGGGTTCCATAGGGACCCGTAGAGTTCCGTAGTGGCTGGTAAAGTTCCGTAGGGCCCTGTGGGGTTCTGTATGGACCTGTAGGGTTCCGTAGGGGCCTGCAGGGTTCCGTAAGTGCCCGCAGGTGTCTGTAGGGTTCCGTAGGGGTCTCTAGGGTTCCGTAGGCACCTGCAGTGTTCTGTAGGAGCCCATAGGGTTTTAGTGAGGTTCCGTTGTATTGCTAAGGGTCTTGTAGAGTGCTGTCGGGTCCTGGAGTATTCTGTAGGGTTCCAGAGGGGCTGGTAGGGTTCCGTCGAAATCTGAGGGGTTCCCTAGGGGCCCGTAGAGTCCCGTAGATTTCCGTAGGGGCCTGTAGGGTTGTGTAAGTGCCCGCAGGGGTTGGTAGGAGCTTGTAGGGTGCCATATGTTTCCGGAGGGTTGTGTAGGGTTCCGTAGGGGCCTGTGGTGTTCCCTAGGGGCCTGTAGAGTCTCGTACAGTTCCGTAGGGTCCTGTAGGTTTCCATAAGCGCCCGCAGAGGTCTGAAGGGGCCCGTACTGTGCCGTAAGGATCCATAGGGTTCCGTAGAGCTTCGTAGGTTCCCTAGAGGCCTGTGGAGTACCGCAGGAGCCAGTAGTGTTCTGTAGGGGCCCGTAGGGTTCCTTCAACAGGGGCTGGCAGTGTTGCGTAGGGGCCTGTACGGTTGTGTAAGTGCCCGCAGAAGTCTGTAGGAGTCTGTGGGATTCTGTAAGGTTCTGGAGGGTTCTGCAGGGTTCCGTAGGGACCTGTAGAGTTCCGCAGTGGCGGGTAAAGTTCCGTAGGGCCCTGTGGGGTTTTGTATGGACCTGTAGGGTTCCGTAGGGGCCTGCAGGGTTCCGTAAGTGCCCGCAGGTGTCTGTAGGGTTCCGTAGGGGTCTGTAGGGTTCCGTAGGCACCTGCAGTGTTCTGTAGGAGCCCATAGGGTTTTAGTGAGGTTCCGTTGTGTTGCTAAGGGTCTTGTAGAGTGCTGTCGGGTCCTGGAGTATTCTGTAGGGTTCCAGAGGGGCTGGTAGGGTTCCGTCGAAATCTGTAGGGTTCCCTAGGGGCCCGTAGAGTCCCGTAGATTTCCGTAGGGGCCTGTAGGGTTATGTAAGTGCCCGCAGGGGTTGGTAGGAGCTTGTAGGGTGCCATATGTTTCCGGAGGGTTGTGTAGGGTTCCGTAGGGGCCTGTAGAGTCTCGTACAGTTTCGGTAGGGTCCTGTAGGTTTCCATAAGCGCCCGCAGAGGTCTGAAGGGGCCCGTACTGTGCCGTAAGGATCCATAGGGTTCCGTAGAGCTTCGTAGGTTCCCTAGAGGCCTGTGGAGTACCGCAGGAGCCAGTAGTGTTCTGTAGGGGCCCGTAGGGTTCCTTCCATAGGAGCTGGCAGTGTTCCGTAGGGTCCTCTAGGGTTGAGTAAGTGCCCGCAGGAGTCTGTAGGAAACCGTGGGATTCCGTAAGGTTCTGGAGGGTTCTGCAGGGTTCCGTAGGGGCCCGTAGAGTTCCGTAGTGGCTGGTAAAGTTCCCTAGGGCCCTGTACCGTTCCGTAACTGCCTGCAAGGGTCTTTAGGCTTCCGTAGGGGCTGGTAGGGTTCCATAAAGTTCCGTGGGTTCCTGCAGAGTTCTGCAAGTGCCCGCAAGGGCCTGTAGGGGCCCACAGTGTTTCTGCCAGGTTCCGTAGAGTTCCGTAGGGGCCATATTTTTCTGTAGTGGTGGTAGTATTCTGTAGGGGTCTGTAGGGTTCCGTAGGCGCCTGCAGTGTTCTGTAGGAGCCCATAGGGTTTTAGTGAGGTTCCGTTGTGTTGCTAAGGGTCTTGTAGAGTGCTGTCGGGTCCTGGAGTATTCTGTAGGGTTCCAGAGGGCCTCATAGGGTTCCATCGAAATCTATAGGGTTCCCTAGGGGCCTATAGAGTCCCGTAGATTTCCGTAGGGGCCTGTAGGGTTATGTAAGTGCCCGCAGGGGTTGGTAGGAGCTTGTAGGGTGCCATATGTTTCCGTAGGGTTGTGTAGGGTTCCGTAGGGGCCTGTGGTGTTCCCTAGGGGCCTGTAGAGTCTCGTACAGTTTCGGTAGGGTCCTGTAGGTTTCCATAAGCGCCCGCAGAGGTCTGAAGGGGCCCGTACTGTGCCGTAAGGATCCATAGGGTTCCGTAGAGCTTCGTAGGTTCCCTAGAGGCCTGTGGAGTACCGCAGGAGCCAGTAGTGTTCTGTAGGGGCCCGTAGGGTTCCTTCAACAGGGGCTGGCAGTGTTGCGTAGGGGCCTGTACGGTTGTGTAAGTGCCCGCAGAAGTCTGTAGGAGTCTGTGGGATTCTGTAAGGTTCTGGAGGGTTCTGCAGGGTTCCGTAGGGACCTGTAGAGTTCCGCAGTGGCGGGTAAAGTTCCGTAGGGCCCTGTGGGGTTTTGTATGGACCTGTAGGGTTCCGTAGGGGCCTGCAGGGTTCCGTAAGTGCCCGCAGGTGTGTGTAGGGTTCCGTAGGGGTCAGTAGGGTTCCGTAGGCGCCTGCAGTGTTCTGTAGGAGCCCATAGGGTTTTAGTGAGGTTCCGTTGTGTTGCTAAGGGTCTTGTAGAGTGCTGTCGGGTCCTGGAGTATTCTGTAGGGTTCCAGAGGGCCTCGTAGGGTTCCGTCGAAATCTGTAGGGTTCCCTAGGGGCCCGTAGAGTCCCGTAGATTTCCGTAGGGGCCTGTAGGGTTATGTAAGTGCCCGCAGGGGTTGGTAGGAGCTTGTAGGGTGCCATATGTTTCCGGAGGGTTGTGTAGGGTTCCGTAGGGGCCTGTAGAGTCTCGTACAGTTCCGTAGGGTCCTGTAGGTTTCCATAAGCGCCCGCAGAGGTCTGAAGGGGCCCATACTGTTCCGTAAGGATCCATAGGGTTCCGTAGAGCTTCGTAGGTTCCCTAGAGGCCTCTGGAGTACCGCAGGAGCCAGTAGTGTTCTGTAGGGGCCCGTAGGGTTCCTTCCATAGGAGCTGGCAGTGTTCCGTAGGGTCCTCTAGGGTTGAGTAATTGCCCGCAGGAGTCTGTAGGAATCCGTGGGATTCCGTAAGGTTCTGGAGGGTTCTGCAGGGTTCCGTAGGGGCCCGTAGAGTTCCGTAGTGGCTGGTAAAGTTCCCTAGGGCCCTGTACCGTTCCGTAACTGCCTGCAATGGTCTTTAGGCTTCCGTAGGGGCTGGTAGGGTTCCATAAAGTTCCGTGGGTTCCTGCAGAGTTCTGCAAGTGCCCGCAAGGGCCTGTAGGGGCCCACAGTGTTTCTGCCAGGTTCCGTAGAGTTCCGTAGGGGCCATATTTTTCTGTAGTGGTGGTAGTATTCTGTAGGGGTCTGTAGGGTTCCGTAGGCGCCTGCAGTGTTCTGTAGGAGCCCATAGGGTTTTAGTGAGGTTCCGTTGTGTTGCTAAGGGTCTTGTAGAGTGCTGTCGGGTCCTGGAGTATTCTGTAGGGTTCCAGAGGGCCTCATAGGGTTCCATCGAAATCCATAGGGTTCCCTAGGGGCCCATAGAGTCCTGTAGATTTCCGTAGGGACCTGTAGGGTTGTGTAAGTGCCCGCAGAAGTCTGTAGGAGTCTGTGGGATTCTGTAAGGTTCTGGAGGGTTCTGCAGGGTTCCATAGGGACCCGTAGAGTTCCGTAGTGGCTGGTAAAGTTCCGTAGGGCCCTGTGGGGTTCTGTATGGACCTGTAGGGTTCCGTAGGGGCCTGCAGGGTTCCGTAAGTGCCCGCAGGTGTCTGTAGGGTTCCGTAGGGGTCTCTAGGGTTCCGTAGGCACCTGCAGTGTTCTGTAGGAGCCCATAGGGTTTTAGTGAGGTTCCGTTGTATTGCTAAGGGTCTTGTAGAGTGCTGTCGGGTCCTGGAGTATTCTGTAGGGTTCCAGAGGGGCTGGTAGGGTTCCGTCGAAATCTGAAGAGTTCCCTAGGGGCCCGTAGAGTCCCGTAGATTTCCGTAGGGGCCTGTAGGGTTGTGTAAGTGCCCGCAGGGGTTGGTAGGAGCTTGTAGGGTGCCATATGTTTCCGGAGGGTTGTGTAGGGTTCCGTAGGGGCCTGTGGTGTTCCCTAGGGGCCTGTAGAGTCTCGTACAGTTTCGGTAGGGTCCTGTAGGTTTCCATAAGCGCCCGCAGAGGTCTGAAGGGGCCCGTACTGTGCCGTAAGGATCCATAGGGTTCCGTAGAGCTTCGTAGGTTCCCTAGAGGCCTGTGGAGTACCGCAGGAGCCAGTAGTGTTCTGTAGGGGCCCGTAGGGTTCCTTCAACAGGGGCTGGCAGTGTTGCGTAGGGGCCTGTACGGTTGTGTAAGTGCCCGCAGAAGTCTGTGGGATTCTGTAAGGTTCTGGAGGGTTCTGCAGGGTTCCGTAGGGACCTGTAGAGTTCCGCAGTGGCGGGTAAAGTTCCGTAGGGCCCTGTGGGGTTTTGTATGGACCTGTAGGGTTCCGTAGGGGCCTGCAGGGTTCCGTAAGTGCCCGCAGGTGTCTGTAGGGTTCCGTAGGGGTCTGTAGGGTTCCGTAGGCACCTGCAGTGTTCTGTAGGAGCCCATAGGGTTTTAGTGAGGTTCCGTTGTGTTGCTAAGGGTCTTGTAGAGTGCTGTCGGGTCCTGGAGTATTCTGTAGGGTTCCAGAGGGCCTCATAGGGTTCCGTCGAAATCTGTAGGGTTCCCTAGGGGCCCGTAGAGTCCCGTAGATTTCCGTAGGGGCCTGTAGGGTTATGTAAGTGCCCGCAGGGGTTGGTAGGAGCTTGTAGGGTGCCATATGTTTCCGGAGGGTTGTGTAGGGTTCCGTAGGGGCCTGTAGAGTCTCGTACAGTTCCGTAGGGTCCTGTAGGTTTCCATAAGCGCCCGCAGAGGTCTGAAGGGGCCCATACTGTTCCGTAAGGATCCATAGGGTTCCGTAGAGCTTCGTAGGTTCCCTAGAGGCCTCTGGAGTACCGCAGGAGCCAGTAGTGTTCTGTAGGGGCCCGTAGGGTTCCTTCCATAGGAGCTGGCAGTGTTCCGTAGGGTCCTCTAGGGTTGAGTAAGTGCCCGCAGGAGTCTGTAGGAATCCGTGGGATTCCGTAAGGTTCTGGAGGGTTCTGCAGGGTTCCGTAGGGGCCCGTAGAGTTCCGTAGTGGCTGGTAAAGTTCCCTAGGGCCCTGTACCATTCCGTAACTGCCTGCAATGGTCTTTAGGCTTCCGTAGGGGCTGGTAGGGTTCCATAAAGTTCCGTGGGTTCCTGCAGAGTTCTGCAAGTGCCCGCAAGGGCCTGTAGGGGCCCACAGTGTTTCTGCCAGGTTCCGTAGAGTTCCGTAGGGGCCATATTTTTCTGTAGTGGTGGTAGTATTCTGTAGGGGTCTGTAGGGTTCCGTAGGCGCCTGCAGTGTTCTGTAGGAGCCCATAGGGTTTTAGTGAGGTTCCGTTGTGTTGCTAAGGGTCTTGTAGAGTGCTGTCGGGTCCTGGAGTATTCTGTAGGGTTCCAGAGGGCCTCATAGGGTTCCATCGAAATCTATAGGGTTCCCTAGGGGCCTATAGAGTCCCGTAGATTTCCGTAGGGACCTGTAGGTTTGTGTAAGTGCCCGCAGAAGTCTGTAGGAGTCTGTGGGATTCTGTAAGGTTCTGGAGGGTTCTGCAGGGTTCCATAGGGACCCGTAGAGTTCCGTAGTGGCTGGTAAAGTTCCGTAGGGCCCTGTGGGGTTCTGTATGGACCTGTAGGGTTCCGTAGGGGCCTGCAGGGTTCCGTAAGTGCCCGCAGGTGTCTGTAGGGTTCCGTAGGGGTCTCTAGGGTTCCGTAGGCACCTGCAGTGTTCTGTAGGAGCCCATAGGGTTTTAGTGAGGTTCCGTTGTATTGCTAAGGGTCTTGTAGAGTGCTGTCGGGTCCTGGAGTATTCTGTAGGGTTCCAGAGGGGCTGGTAGGGTTCCGTCGAAATCTGAGGGGTTCCCTAGGGGCCCGTAGAGTCCCGTAGATTTCCGTAGGGGCCTGTAGGGTTGTGTAAGTGCCCGCAGGGGTTGGTAGGAGCTTGTAGGGTGCCATATGTTTCCGGAGGGTTGTGTAGGGTTCCGTAGGGGCCTGTGGTGTTCCCTAGGGGCCTGTAGAGTCTCGTACAGTTCCGTAGGGTCCTGTAGGTTTCCATAAGCGCCCGCAGAGGTCTGAAGGGGCCCGTACTGTGCCGTAAGGATCCATAGGGTTCCGTAGAGCTTCGTAGGTTCCCTAGAGGCCTGTGGAGTACCGCAGGAGCCAGTAGTGTTCTGTAGGGGCCCGTAGGGTTCCTTCAACAGGGGCTGGCAGTGTTGCGTAGGGGCCTGTACGGTTGTGTAAGTGCCCGCAGAAGTCTGTAGGAGTCTGTGGGATTCTGTAAGGTTCTGGAGGGTTCTGCAGGGTTCCGTAGGGACCTGTAGAGTTCCGCAGTGGCGGGTAAAGTTCCGTAGGGCCCTGTGGGGTTTTGTATGGACCTGTAGGGTTCCGTAGGGGCCTGCAGGGTTCCGTAAGTGCCCGCAGGTGTCTGTAGGGTTCCGTAGGGGTCTGTAGGGTTCCGTAGGCACCTGCAGTGTTCTGTAGGAGCCCATAGGGTTTTAGTGAGGTTCCGTTGTGTTGCTAAGGGTCTTGTAGAGTGCTGTCGGGTCCTGGAGTATTCTGTAGGGTTCCAGAGGGGCTCGTAGGGTTCCGTCGAAATCTGTAGGGTTCCCTAGGGGCCCGTAGAGTCCCGTAGATTTCCGTAGGGGCCTGTAGGGTTATGTAAGTGCCCGCAGGGGTTGGTAGGAGCTTGTAGGGTGCCATATGTTTCCGGAGGGTTGTGTAGGGTTCCGTAGGGGCCTGTAGAGTCTCGTACAGTTTCGGTAGGGTCCTGTAGGTTTCCATAAGCGCCCGCAGAGGTCTGAAGGGGCCCGTACTGTGCCGTAAGGATCCATAGGGTTCCGTAGAGCTTCGTAGGTTCCCTAGAGGCCTGTGGAGTACCGCAGGAGCCAGTAGTGTTCTGTAGGGGCCCGTAGGGTTCCTTCCATAGGAGCTGGCAGTGTTCCGTAGGGTCCTCTAGGGTTGAGTAAGTGCCCGCAGGAGTCTGTAGGAAACCGTGGGATTCCGTAAGGTTCTGGAGGGTTCTGCAGGGTTCCGTAGGGGCCCGTAGAGTTCCGTAGTGGCTGGTAAAGTTCCCTAGGGCCCTGTACCGTTCCGTAACTGCCTGCAAGGGTCTTTAGGCTTCCGTAGGGGCTGGTAGGGTTCCATAAAGTTCCGTGGGTTCCTGCAGAGTTCTGCAAGTGCCCGCAAGGGCCTGTAGGGGCCCACAGTGTTTCTGCCAGGTTCCGTAGAGTTCCGTAGGGGCCATATTTTTCTGTAGTGGTGGTAGTATTCTGTAGGGGTCTGTAGGGTTCCGTAGGCGCCTGCAGTGTTCTGTAGGAGCCCATAGGGTTTTAGTGAGGTTCCGTTGTGTTGCTAAGGGTCTTGTAGAGTGCTGTCGGGTCCTGGAGTATTCTGTAGGGTTCCAGAGGGCCTCATAGGGTTCCATCGAAATCTATAGGGTTCCCTAGGGGCCTATAGAGTCCCGTAGATTTCCGTAGGGGCCTGTAGGGTTATGTAAGTGCCCGCAGGGGTTGGTAGGAGCTTGTAGGGTGCCATATGTTTCCGTAGGGTTGTGTAGGGTTCCGTAGGGGCCTGTGGTGTTCCCTAGGGGCCTGTAGAGTCTCGTACAGTTTCGGTAGGGTCCTGTAGGTTTCCATAAGCGCCCGCAGAGGTCTGAAGGGGCCCGTACTGTGCCGTAAGGATCCATAGGGTTCCGTAGAGCTTCGTAGGTTCCCTAGAGGCCTGTGGAGTACCGCAGGAGCCAGTAGTGTTCTGTAGGGGCCCGTAGGGTTCCTTCAACAGGGGCTGGCAGTGTTGCGTAGGGGCCTGTACGGTTGTGTAAGTGCCCGCAGAAGTCTGTAGGAGTCTGTGGGATTCTGTAAGGTTCTGGAGGGTTCTGCAGGGTTCCGTAGGGACCTGTAGAGTTCCGCAGTGGCGGGGGAAGTTCCGTAGGGCCCTGTGGGGTTTTGTATGGACCTGTAGGGTTCCGTAGGGGCCTGCAGGGTTCCGTAAGTGCCCGCAGGTGTGTGTAGGGTTCCGTAGGGGTCAGTAGGGTTCCGTAGGCGCCTGCAGTGTTCTGTAGGAGCCCATAGGGTTTTAGTGAGGTTCCGTTGTGTTGCTAAGGGTCTTGTAGAGTGCTGTCGGGTCCTGGAGTATTCTGTAGGGTTCCAGAGGGCCTCGTAGGGTTCCGTCGAAATCTGTAGGGTTCCCTAGGGGCCCGTAGAGTCCCGTAGATTTCCGTAGGGGCCTGTAGGGTTATGTAAGTGCCCGCAGGGGTTGGTAGGAGCTTGTAGGGTGCCATATGTTTCCGGAGGGTTGTGTAGGGTTCCGTAGGGGCCTGTAGAGTCTCGTACAGTTCCGTAGGGTCCTGTAGGTTTCCATAAGCGCCCGCAGAGGTCTGAAGGGGCCCATACTGTTCCGTAAGGATCCATAGGGTTCCGTAGAGCTTCGTAGGTTCCCTAGAGGCCTCTGGAGTACCGCAGGAGCCAGTAGTGTTCTGTAGGGGCCCGTAGGGTTCCTTCCATAGGAGCTGGCAGTGTTCCGTAGGGTCCTCTAGGGTTGAGTAATTGCCCGCAGGAGTCTGTAGGAATCCGTGGGATTCCGTAAGGTTCTGGAGGGTTCTGCAGGGTTCCGTAGGGGCCCGTAGAGTTCCGTAGTGGCTGGTAAAGTTCCCTAGGGCCCTGTACCGTTCCGTAACTGCCTGCAATGGTCTTTAGGCTTCCGTAGGGGCTGGTAGGGTTCCATAAAGTTCCGTGGGTTCCTGCAGAGTTCTGCAAGTGCCCGCAAGGGCCTGTAGGGGCCCACAGTGTTTCTGCCAGGTTCCGTAGAGTTCCGTAGGGGCCATATTTTTCTGTAGTGGTGGTAGTATTCTGTAGGGGTCTGTAGGGTTCCGTAGGCGCCTGCAGTGTTCTGTAGGAGCCCATAGGGTTTTAGTGAGGTTCCGTTGTGTTGCTAAGGGTCTTGTAGAGTGCTGTCGGGTCCTGGAGTATTCTGTAGGGTTCCAGAGGGCCTCATAGGGTTCCATCGAAATCCATAGGGTTCCCTAGGGGCCCATAGAGTCCTGTAGATTTCCGTAGGGACCTGTAGGGTTGTGTAAGTGCCCGCAGAAGTCTGTAGGAGTCTGTGGGATTCTGTAAGGTTCTGGAGGGTTCTGCAGGGTTCCATAGGGACCCGTAGAGTTCCGTAGTGGCTGGTAAAGTTCCGTAGGGCCCTGTGGGGTTCTGTATGGACCTGTAGGGTTCCGTAGGGGCCTGCAGGGTTCCGTAAGTGCCCGCAGGTGTCTGTAGGGTTCCGTAGGGGTCTCTAGGGTTCCGTAGGCACCTGCAGTGTTCTGTAGGAGCCCATAGGGTTTTAGTGAGGTTCCGTTGTATTGCTAAGGGTCTTGTAGAGTGCTGTCGGGTCCTGGAGTATTCTGTAGGGTTTTAGAGGGGCTGGTAGGGTTCCGTCGAAATCTGAAGAGTTCCCTAGGGGCCCGTAGAGTCCCGTAGATTTCCGTAGGGGCCTGTAGGGTTGTGTAAGTGCCCGCAGGGGTTGGTAGGAGCTTGTAGGGTGCCATATGTTTCCGGAGGGTTGTGTAGGGTTCCGTAGGGGCCTGTGGTGTTCCCTAGGGGCCTGTAGAGTCTCGTACAGTTTCGGTAGGGTCCTGTAGGTTTCCATAAGCGCCCGCAGAGGTCTGAAGGGGCCCGTACTGTGCCGTAAGGATCCATAGGGTTCCGTAGAGCTTCGTAGGTTCCCTAGAGGCCTGTGGAGTACCGCAGGAGCCAGTAGTGTTCTGTAGGGGCCCGTAGGGTTCCTTCAACAGGGGCTGGCAGTGTTGCGTAGGGGCCTGTACGGTTGTGTAAGTGCCCGCAGAAGTCTGTGGGATTCTGTAAGGTTCTGGAGGGTTCTGCAGGGTTCCGTAGGGACCTGTAGAGTTCCGCAGTGGCGGGTAAAGTTCCGTAGGGCCCTGTGGGGTTCTGTATGGACCTGTAGGGTTCCATAGGGGCCTGCAGTGTTCTGTAAGTGCCCGTAGGTGTCTGTACGGGTCTGTAGGGTTCCGTAGGCACCTACAGTGTTCTGTAGGAGCCCATAGGGTTTTAGTGAGGTTCCGTTGTGTTGCTAAGGGTCTTGTAGAGTTCTGTCGGGTCCTGGAGTATTCTGTAGGGTTCCAGAGGGGCTGGTAGGGTTCCGTCGAAATCTGAAGGGTTCCCTAGGGGCCCGTAGAGTCCCGTAGATTTCCGTAGGGGCCTGTAGGGTTATGTAAGTGCCCGCAGGGGTTGGTAGGAGCTTGTAGGGTGCCATATGTTTCCGGAGGGTTGTGTAGGGTTCCGTAGGGGCCTGTAGAGTCTCGTACAGTTCCGTAGGGTCCTGTAGGTTTCCATAAGCGCCCGCAGAGGTCTGAAGGGGCCCATACTGTTCCGTAAGGATCCATAGGGTTCCGTAGAGCTTCGTAGGTTCCCTAGAGGCCTGTGGAGTACCGCAGGAGCCAGTAGTGTTCTGTAGGGGCCCGTAGGGTTCCTTCCATAGGAGCTGGCAGTGTTCCGTAGGGTCCTCTAGGGTTGAGTAAGTGCCCGCAGGAGTCTGTAGGAATCCGTGGGATTCCGTAAGGTTCTGGAGGGTTCTGCAGGGTTCCGTAGGGGCCCGTAGAGTTCCGTAGTGGCTGGTAAAGTTCCCTAGGGCCCTGTACCGTTCCGTAACTGCCTGCAATGGTCTTTAGGCTTCCGTAGGGGCTGGTAGGGTTCCATAAAGTTCCGTGGGTTCCTGCAGAGTTCTGCAAGTGCCCGCAAGGGCCTGTAGGGGCCCACAGTGTTTCTGCCAGGTTCCGTAGAGTTCCGTAGGGGCCATATTTTTCTGTAGTGGTGGTAGTATTCTGTAGGGGTCTGTAGGGTTCCGTAGGCGCCTGCAGTGTTCTGTAGGAGCCCATAGGGTTTTAGTGAGGTTCCGTTGTGTTGCTAAGGGTCTTGTAGAGTGCTGTCGGGTCCTGGAGTATTCTGTAGGGTTCCAGAGGGCCTCATAGGGTTCCATCGAAATCTATAGGGTTCCCTAGGGGCCCATAGAGTCCCGTAGATTTCCGTAGGGACCTGTAGGTTTGTGTAAGTGCCCGCAGAAGTCTGTAGGAGTCTGTGGGATTCTGTAAGGTTCTGGAGGGTTCTGCAGGGTTCCATAGGGACCCGTAGAGTTCCGTAGTGGCTGGTAAAGTTCCGTAGGGCCCTGTGGGGTTCTGTATGGACCTGTAGGGTTCCGTAGGGGCCTGCAGGGTTCCGTAAGTGCCCGCAGGTGTCTGTAGGGTTCCGTAGGGGTCTCTAGGGTTCCGTAGGCACCTGCAGTGTTCTGTAGGAGCCCATAGGGTTTTAGTGAGGTTCCGTTGTATTGCTAAGGGTCTTGTAGAGTGCTGTCGGGTCCTGGAGTATTCTGTAGAGTTCCAGAGGGGCTGGTAGGGTTCCGTCGAAATCTGAGGGGTTCCCTAGGGGCCCGTAGAGTCCCGTAGATTTCCGTAGGGGCCTGTAGGGTTATGTAAGTGCCCGCAGGGGTTGGTAGGAGCTTGTAGGGTGCCATATGTTTCCGGAGGGTTGTGTAGGGTTCCGTAGGGGCCTGTGGTGTTCCCTAGGGGCCTGTAGAGTCTCGTACAGTTTCGGTAGGGTCCTGTAGGTTTCCATAAGCGCCCGCAGAGGTCTGAAGGGGCCCGTACTGTGCCTTAAGGATCCATAGGGTTCCGTAGAGCTTCGTAGGTTCCCTAGAGGCCTGTGGAGTACCGCAGGAGCCAGTAGTGTTCTGTAGGGGCCCGTAGGGTTCCTTCAACAGGGGCTGGCAGTGTTGCGTAGGGGCCTGTACGGTTGTGTAAGTGCCCGCAGAAGTCTGTAGGAGTCTGTGGGATTCTGTAAGGTTCTGGAGGGTTCTGCAGGGTTCCGTAGGGACCTGTAGAGTTCCGCAGTGGCGGGTAAAGTTCCGTAGGGCCCTGTGGGGTTTTGTATGGACCTGTAGGGTTCCGTAGGGGCCTGCAGGGTTCCGTAAGTGCCCGCAGGTGTCTGTAGGGTTCCGTAGGGGTCTGTAGGGTTCCGTAGGCACCTGCAGTGTTCTGTAGGAGCCCATAGGGTTTTAGTGAGGTTCCGTTGTGTTGCTAAGGGTCTTGTAGAGTGCTGTCGGGTCCTGGAGTATTCTGTAGGGTTCCAGAGGGCCTCGTAGGGTTCCGTCGAAATCTGTAGGGTTCCCTAGGGCCCCGTAGAGTCCCGTAGATTTCCGTAGGGGCCTGTAGGGTTATGTAAGTGCCCGCAGGGGTTGGTAGGAGCTTGTAGGGTGCCATATGTTTCCGGAGGGTTGTGTAGGGTTCCGTAGGGGCCTGTAGAGTCTCGTACAGTTCCGTAGGGTCCTGTAGGTTTCCATAAGCGCCCGCAGAGGTCTGAAGGGGCCCATACTGTTCCGTAAGGATCCGTAGGGTTCCGTAGAGCTTCGTAGGTTCCCTAGAGGCCTCTGGAGTACCGCAGGAGCCAGTAGTGTTCTGTAGGGGCCCGTAGGGTTCCTTCCATAGGAGCTGGCAGTGTTCCGTAGGGTCCTCTAGGGTTGAGTAAGTGCCCGCAGGAGTCTGTAGGAATCCGTGGGATTCCGTAAGGTTCTGGAGGGTTCTGCAGGGTTCCGTAGGGGCCCGTAGAGTTCCGTAGTGGCTGGTAAAGTTCCCTAGGGCCCTGTACCATTCCGTAACTGCCTGCAATGGTCTTTAGGCTTCCGTAGGGGCTGGTAGGGTTCCATAAAGTTCCGTGGGTTCCTGCAGAGTTCTGCAAGTGCCCGCAAGGGCCTGTAGGGGCCCACAGTGTTTCTGCCAGGTTCCGTAGAGTTCCGTAGGGGCCATATTTTTCTGTAGTGGTGGTAGTATTCTGTAGGGGTCTGTAGGGTTCCGTAGGCGCCTGCAGTGTTCTGTAGGAGCCCATAGGGTTTTAGTGAGGTTCCGTTGTGTTGCTAAGGGTCTTGTAGAGTGCTGTCGGGTCCTGGAGTATTCTGTAGGGTTCCAGAGGGCCTCATAGGGTTCCATCGAAATCTATAGGGTTCCCTAGGGGCCTATAGAGTCCCGTAGATTTCCGTAGGGACCTGTAGGTTTGTGTAAGTGCCCGCAGAAGTCTGTAGGAGTCTGTGGGATTCTGTAAGGTTCTGGAGGGTTCTGCAGGGTTCCATAGGGACCCGTAGAGTTCCGTAGTGGCTGGTAAAGTTCCGTAGGGCCCTGTGGGGTTCTGTATGGACCTGTAGGGTTCCGTAGGGGCCTGCAGGGTTCCGTAAGTGCCCGCAGGTGTCTGTAGGGTTCCGTAGGGGTCTCTAGGGTTCCGTAGGCACCTGCAGTGTTCTGTAGGAGCCCATAGGGTTTTAGTGAGGTTCCGTTGTATTGCTAAGGGTCTTGTAGAGTGCTGTCGGGTCCTGGAGTATTCTGTAGGGTTCCAGAGGGGCTGGTAGGGTTCCGTCGAAATCTGAGGGGTTCCCTAGGGGCCCGTAGAGTCCCGTAGATTTCCGTAGGGGCCTGTAGGGTTGTGTAAGTGCCCGCAGGGGTTGGTAGGAGCTTGTAGGGTGCCATATGTTTCCGGAGGGTTGTGTAGGGTTCCGTAGGGGCCTGTGGTGTTCCCTAGGGGCCTGTAGAGTCTCGTACAGTTTCGGTAGGGTCCTGTAGGTTTCCATAAGCGCCCGCAGAGGTCTGAAGGGGCCCGTACTGTGCCGTAAGGATCCATAGGGTTCCGTAGAGCTTCGTAGGTTCCCTAGAGGCCTCTGGAGTACCGCAGGAGCCAGTAGTGTTCTGTAGGGGCCCGTAGGGTTCCTTCAACAGGGGCTGGCAGTGTTGCGTAGGGGCCTGTACGGTTGTGTAAGTGCCCGCAGAAGTCTGTAGGAGTCTGTGGGATTCTGTAAGGTTCTGGAGGGTTCTGCAGGGTTCCGTAGGGACCTGTAGAGTTCCGCAGTGGCGGGTAAAGTTCCGTAGGGCCCTGTGGGGTTTTGTATGGACCTGTAGGGTTCCGTAGGGGCCTGCAGGGTTCCGTAAGTGCCCGCAGGTGTCTGTAGGGTTCCGTAGGGGTCTGTAGGGTTCCGTAGGCACCTGCAGTGTTCTGTAGGAGCCCATAGGGTTTTAGTGAGGTTCCGTTGTGTTGCTAAGGGTCTTGTAGAGTGCTGTCGGGTCCTGGAGTATTCTGTAGGGTTCCAGAGGGCCTCGTAGGGTTCCGTCGAAATCTGTAGGGTTCCCTAGGGCCCCGTAGAGTCCCGTAGATTTCCGTAGGGGCCTGTAGGGTTATGTAAGTGCCCGCAGGGGTTGGTAGGAGCTTGTAGGGTGCCATATGTTTCCGGAGGGTTGTGTAGGGTTCCGTAGGGGCCTGTAGAGTCTCGTACAGTTCCGTAGGGTCCTGTAGGTTTCCATAAGCGCCCGCAGAGGTCTGAAGGGGCCCATACTGTTCCGTAAGGATCCGTAGGGTTCCGTAGAGCTTCGTAGGTTCCCTAGAGGCCTCTGGAGTACCGCAGGAGCCAGTAGTGTTCTGTAGGGGCCCGTAGGGTTCCTTCCATAGGAGCTGGCAGTGTTCCGTAGGGTCCTCTAGGGTTGAGTAAGTGCCCGCAGGAGTCTGTAGGAATCCGTGGGATTCCGTAAGGTTCTGGAGGGTTCTGCAGGGTTCCGTAGGGGCCCGTAGAGTTCCGTAGTGGCTGGTAAAGTTCCCTAGGGCCCTGTACCATTCCGTAACTGCCTGCAATGGTCTTTAGGCTTCCGTAGGGGCTGGTAGGGTTCCATAAAGTTCCGTGGGTTCCTGCAGAGTTCTGCAAGTGCCCGCAAGGGCCTGTAGGGGCCCACAGTGTTTCTGCCAGGTTCCGTAGAGTTCCGTAGGGGCCATATTTTTCTGTAGTGGTGGTAGTATTCTGTAGGGGTCTGTAGGGTTCCGTAGGCGCCTGCAGTGTTCTGTAGGAGCCCATAGGGTTTTAGTGAGGTTCCGTTGTGTTGCTAAGGGTCTTGTAGAGTGCTGTCGGGTCCTGGAGTATTCTGTAGGGTTCCAGAGGGCCTCATAGGGTTCCATCGAAATCTATAGGGTTCCCTAGGGGCCTATAGAGTCCCGTAGATTTCCGTAGGGACCTGTAGGTTTGTGTAAGTGCCCGCAGAAGTCTGTAGGAGTCTGTGGGATTCTGTAAGGTTCTGGAGGGTTCTGCAGGGTTCCATAGGGACCCGTAGAGTTCCGTAGTGGCTGGTAAAGTTCCGTAGGGCCCTGTGGGGTTCTGTATGGACCTGTAGGGTTCCGTAGGGGCCTGCAGGGTTCCGTAAGTGCCCGCAGGTGTCTGTAGGGTTCCGTAGGGGTCTCTAGGGTTCCGTAGGCACCTGCAGTGTTCTGTAGGAGCCCATAGGGTTTTAGTGAGGTTCCGTTGTATTGCTAAGGGTCTTGTAGAGTGCTGTCGGGTCCTGGAGTATTCTGTAGGGTTCCAGAGGGGCTGGTAGGGTTCCGTCGAAATCTGAGGGGTTCCCTAGGGGCCCGTAGAGTCCCGTAGATTTCCGTAGGGGCCTGTAGGGTTGTGTAAGTGCCCGCAGGGGTTGGTAGGAGCTTGTAGGGTGCCATATGTTTCCGGAGGGTTGTGTAGGGTTCCGTAGGGGCCTGTGGTGTTCCCTAGGGGCCTGTAGAGTCTCGTACAGTTTCGGTAGGGTCCTGTAGGTTTCCATAAGCGCCCGCAGAGGTCTGAAGGGGCCCGTACTGTGCCGTAAGGATCCATAGGGTTCCGTAGAGCTTCGTAGGTTCCCTAGAGGCCTGTGGAGTACCGCAGGAGCCAGTAGTGTTCTGTAGGGGCCCGTAGGGTTCCTTCAACAGGGGCTGGCAGTGTTGCGTAGGGGCCTGTATGGTTGTGTAAGTGCCCGCAGAAGTCTGTAGGAGTCTGTGGGATTCTGTAAGGTTCTGGAGGGTTCTGCAGGGTTCCGTAGGGACCTGTAGAGTTCCGCAGTGGCGGGTAAAGTTCCGTAGGGCCCTGTGGGGTTTTGTATGGACCTGTAGGGTTCCGTAGGGGCCTGCAGGGTTCCGTAAGTGCCCGCAGGTGTCTGTAGGGTTCCGTAGGGGTCTGTAGGGTTCCGTAGGCACCTGCAGTGTTCTGTAGGAGCCCATAGGGTTTTAGTGAGGTTCCGTTGTGTTGCTAAGGGTCTTGTAGAGTGCTGTCGGGTCCTGGAGTATTCTGTAGGGTTCCAGAGGGCCTCGTAGGGTTCCGTCGAAATCTGTAGGGTTCCGTAGGGGCCCGTAGAGTCCCGTAGATTTCCGTAGGGGCCTGTAGGGTTATGTAAGTGCCCGCAGGGGTTGGTAGGAGCTTGTAGGGTGCCATATGTTTCCGGAGGGTTGTGTAGGGTTCCGTAGGGGCCTGTAGAGTCTCGTACAGTTCCGTAGGGTCCTGTAGGTTTCCATAAGCGCCCGCAGAGGTCTGAAGGGGCCCATACTGTTCCGTAAGGATCCGTAGGGTTCCGTAGAGCTTCGTAGGTTCCCTAGAGGCCTCTGGAGTACTGCAGGAGCCAGTAGTGTTCTGTAGGGGCCCGTAGGGTTCCTTCCATAGGAGCTGGCAGTGTTCCGTAGGGTCCTCTAGGGTTGAGTAAGTGCCCGCAGGAGTCTGTAGGAATCCGTGGGATTCCGTAAGGTTCTGGAGGGTTCTGCAGGGTTCCGTAGGGGCCCGTAGAGTTCCGTAGTGGCTGGTAAAGTTCCCTAGGGCCCTGTACCATTCCGTAACTGCCTGCAATGGTCTTTAGGCTTCCGTAGGGGCTGGTAGGGTTCCATAAAGTTCCGTGGGTTCCTGCAGAGTTCTGCAAGTGCCCGCAAGGGCCTGTAGGGGCCCACAGTGTTTCTGCCAGGTTCCGTAGAGTTCCGTAGGGGCCATATTTTTCTGTAGTGGTGGTAGTATTCTGTAGGGGTCTGTAGGGTTCCGTAGGCGCCTGCAGTGTTCTGTAGGAGCCCATAGGGTTTTAGTGAGGTTCCGTTGTGTTGCTAAGGGTCTTGTAGAGTGCTGTCGGGTCCTGGAGTATTCTGTAGGGTTCCAGAGGGCCTCATAGGGTTCCATCGAAATCTATAGGGTTCCCTAGGGGCCTATAGAGTCCCGTAGATTTCCGTAGGGACCTGTAGGTTTGTGTAAGTGCCCGCAGAAGTCTGTAGGAGTCTGTGGGATTCTGTAAGGTTCTGGAGGGTTCTGCAGGGTTCCATAGGGACCCGTAGAGTTCCGTAGTGGCTGGTAAAGTTCCGTAGGGCCCTGTGGGGTTCTGTATGGACCTGTAGGGTTCCGTAGGGGCCTGCAGGGTTCCGTAAGTGCCCGCAGGTGTCTGTAGGGTTCCGTAGGGGTCTCTAGGGTTCCGTAGGCACCTGCAGTGTTCTGTAGGAGCCCATAGGGTTTTAGTGAGGTTCCGTTGTATTGCTAAGGGTCTTGTAGAGTGCTGTCGGGTCCTGGAGTATTCTGTAGGGTTCCAGAGGGGCTGGTAGGGTTCCGTCGAAATCTGAGGGGTTCCCTAGGGGCCCGTAGAGTCCCGTAGATTTCCGTAGGGGCCTGTAGGGTTGTGTAAGTGCCCGCAGGGGTTGGTAGGAGCTTGTAGGGTGCCATATGTTTCCGGAGGGTTGTGTAGGGTTCCGTAGGGGCCTGTGGTGTTCCCTAGGGGCCTGTAGAGTCTCGTACAGTTTCGGTAGGGTCCTGTAGGTTTCCATAAGCGCCCGCAGAGGTCTGAAGGGGCCCGTACTGTGCCGTAAGGATCCATAGGGTTCCGTAGAGCTTCGTAGGTTCCCTAGAGGCCTGTGGAGTACCGCAGGAGCCAGTAGTGTTCTGTAGGGGCCCGTAGGGTTCCTTCAACAGGGGCTGGCAGTGTTGCGTAGGGGCCTGTATGGTTGTGTAAGTGCCCGCAGAAGTCTGTAGGAGTCTGTGGGATTCTGTAAGGTTCTGGAGGGTTCTGCAGGGTTCCGTAGGGACCTGTAGAGTTCCGCAGTGGCGGGTAAAGTTCCGTAGGGCCCTGTGGGGTTTTGTATGGACCTGTAGGGTTCCGTAGGGGCCTGCAGGGTTCCGTAAGTGCCCGCAGGTGTCTGTAGGGTTCCGTAGGGGTCTGTAGGGTTCCGTAGGCACCTGCAGTGTTCTGTAGGAGCCCATAGGGTTTTAGTGAGGTTCCGTTGTGTTGCTAAGGGTCTTGTAGAGTGCTGTCGGGTCCTGGAGTATTCTGTAGGGTTCCAGAGGGCCTCGTAGGGTTCCGTCGAAATCTGTAGGGTTCCGTAGGGGCCCGTAGAGTCCCGTAGATTTCCGTAGGGGCCTGTAGGGTTATGTAAGTGCCCGCAGGGGTTGGTAGGAGCTTGTAGGGTGCCATATGTTTCCGGAGGGTTGTGTAGGGTTCCGTAGGGGCCTGTAGAGTCTCGTACAGTTCCGTAGGGTCCTGTAGGTTTCCATAAGCGCCCGCAGAGGTCTGAAGGGGCCCATACTGTTCCGTAAGGATCCGTAGGGTTCCGTAGAGCTTCGTAGGTTCCCTAGAGGCCTCTGGAGTACCGCAGGAGCCAGTAGTGTTCTGTAGGGGCCCGTAGGGTTCCTTCCATAGGAGCTGGCAGTGTTCCGTAGGGTCCTCTAGGGTTGAGTAAGTGCCCGCAGGAGTCTGTAGGAATCCGTGGGATTCCGTAAGGTTCTGGAGGGTTCTGCAGGGTTCCGTAGGGGCCCGTAGAGTTCCGTAGTGGCTGGTAAAGTTCCCTAGGGCCCTGTACCATTCCGTAACTGCCTGCAATGGTCTTTAGGCTTCCGTAGGGGCTGGTAGGGTTCCATAAAGTTCCGTGGGTTCCTGCAGAGTTCTGCAAGTGCCCGCAAGGGCCTGTAGGGGCCCACAGTGTTTCTGCCAGGTTCCGTAGAGTTCCGTAGGGGCCATATTTTTCTGTAGTGGTGGTAGTATTCTGTAGGGGTCTGTAGGGTTCCGTAGGCGCCTGCAGTGTTCTGTAGGAGCCCATAGGGTTTTAGTGAGGTTCCGTTGTGTTGCTAAGGGTCTTGTAGAGTGCTGTCGGGTCCTGGAGTATTCTGTAGGGTTCCAGAGGGCCTCATAGGGTTCCATCGAAATCTATAGGGTTCCCTAGGGGCCTATAGAGTCCCGTAGATTTCCGTAGGGACCTGTAGGTTTGTGTAAGTGCCCGCAGAAGTCTGTAGGAGTCTGTGGGATTCTGTAAGGTTCTGGAGGGTTCTGCAGGGTTCCATAGGGACCCGTAGAGTTCCGTAGTGGCTGGTAAAGTTCCGTAGGGCCCTGTGGGGTTCTGTATGGACCTGTAGGGTTCCGTAGGGGCCTGCAGGGTTCCGTAAGTGCCCGCAGGTGTCTGTAGGGTTCCGTAGGGGTCTGTAGGGTTCCGTAGGCACCTGCAGTGTTCTGTAGGAGCCCATAGGGTTTTAGTGAGGTTCCGTTGTGTTGCTAAGGGTCTTGTAGAGTGCTGTCGGGTCCTGGAGTATTCTGTAGGGTTCCAGAGGGGCTGGTAGGGTTCCGTCGAAATCTGAGGGGTTCCCTAGGGGCCCGTAGAGTCCCGTAGATTTCCGTAGGGGCCTGTAGGGTTATGTAAGTGCCCGCAGGGGTTGGTAGGAGCTTGTAGGGTGCCATATGTTTCCGGAGGGTTGTGTAGGGTTCCGTAGGGGCCTGTGGTGTTCCCTAGGGGCCTGTAGAGTCTCGTACAGTTTCGGTAGGGTCCTGTAGGTTTCCATAAGCGCCCGCAGAGGTCTGAAGGGGCCCGTGCTGTGCCGTAAGGATCCATAGGGTTCCGTAGAGCTTCGTAGGTTCCCTAGAGGCCTGTGGAGTACCGCAGGAGCCAGTAGTGTTCTGTAGGGGCCCGTAGGGTTCCTTCAACAGGGGCTGGCAGTGTTGCGTAGGGGCCTGTACGGT
This sequence comes from Numenius arquata, assembly GCF_964106895.1. Taxonomy (NCBI): domain Eukaryota; kingdom Metazoa; phylum Chordata; class Aves; order Charadriiformes; family Scolopacidae; genus Numenius; species Numenius arquata. Next base: position 3,266 of record NW_027414229.1, on the reverse strand, counting down.
TGTGTAAGTGCCCGCAGAAGTCTGTAGGAGTCTGTGGGATTCTGTAAGGTTCTGGAGGGTTCTGCAGGGTTCCATAGGGACCTGTAGAGTTCCGCAGTGGCGGGTAAAGTTCCGTAGGGCCCTGTGGGGTTCTGTATGGACCTGTAGGGTTCCGTAGGGGCCTGCAGGGTTCCGTAAGTGCCCGTAGGTGTCTGTAGGGTTCCGTAGGGGTCAGTAGGGTTCCGTAGGCACCTGCAGTGTTCTGTAGGAGCCCATAGGGTTTTAGTGAGGTTCCGTTGTGTTGCTAAGGGTCTTGTAGAGTGCTGTCGGGTCCTGGAGTATTCTGTAGGGTTCCAGAGGGGCTGGTAGGGTTCCGTCGAAATCTGAGGGGTTCCCTAGGGGCCCGTAGAGTCCCGTAGATTTCCGTAGGGACCTGTAGGCTTGTGTAAGTGCCCGCAGAAGTCTGTAGGAGTCTGTGGGATTCTGTAAGGTTCTGGAGGGTTCTGCAGGGTTCCATAGGGACCCGTAGAGTTCCGTAGTGGCTGGTAAAGTTCCGTAGGGCCCTGTGGGGTTCTGTATGGACCTGTAGGGTTCCGTAGGGGCCTGCAGGGTTCCGTATGTGCCCGCAGGTGTCTGTAGGGTTCCGTAGGGGTCTCTAGGGTTCCGTAGGCACCTGCAGTGTTCTGTAGGAGCCCATAGGGTTTTAGTGAGGTTCCGTTGTATTGCTAAGGGTCTTGTAGAGTGCTGTCGGGTCCTGGAGTATTCTGTAGGGTTCCAGAGGGGCTGGTAGGGTTCCGTCGAAATCTGAGGGGTTCCCTAGGGGCCCGTAGAGTCCCGTAGATTTCCGTAGGGGCCTGTAGGGTTGTGTAAGTGCCCGCAGGGGTTGGTAGGAGCTTGTAGGGTGCCATATGTTTCCAGAGGGTTGTGTAGGGTTCCGTAGGGGCCTGTGGTGTTCCCTAGGGGCCTGTAGAGTCTCGTACAGTTTCGGTAGGGTCCTGTAGGTTTCCATAAGCGCCCGCAGAGGTCTGAAGGGGCCCGTACTGTGCCGTAAGGATCCATAGGGTTCCGTAGAGCTTCGTAGGTTCCCTAGAGGCCTGTGGAGTACCGCAGGAGCCAGTAGTGTTCTGTAGGGGCCCGTAGGGTTCCTTCAACAGGGGCTGGCAGTGTTGCGTAGGGGCCTGTATGGTTGTGTAAGTGCCCGCAGAAGTCTGTAGGAGTCTGTGGGATTCTGTAAGGTTCTGGAGGGTACTGCAGGGTTCCGTAGGGACCTGTAGAGTTCCGCAGTGGCGGGTAAAGTTCCGTAGGGCCCTGTGGGGTTTTGTATGGACCTGTAGGGTTCCGTAGGGGCCTGCAGGGTTCCGTATGTGCCCGCAGGTGTCTGTAGGGTTCCGTAGGGGTCTGTAGGGTTCCGTAGGCACCTGCAGTGTTCTGTAGGAGCCCATAGGGTTTTAGTGAGGTTCCGTTGTGTTGCTAAGGGTCTTGTAGAGTGCTGTCGGGTCCTGGAGTATTCTGTAGAGTTCCAGAGGGCCTCGTAGGGTTCCGTCGAAATCTGTAGGGTTCCCTAGGGGCCCGTAGAGTCCCGTAGATTTCCGTAGGGGCCTGTAGGGTTATGTAAGTGCCCGCAGGGGTTGGTAGGAGCTTGTAGGGTGCCATATGTTTCCGGAGGGTTGTGTAGGGTTCCGTAGGGGCCTGTAGAGTCTCGTACAGTTCCGTAGGGTCCTGTAGGTTTCCATAAGCGCCCGCAGAGGTCTGAAGGGGCCCATACTGTTCCGTAAGGATCCGTAGGGTTCCGTAGAGCTTCGTAGGTTCCCTAGAGGCCTCTGGAGTACCGCAGGAGCCAGTAGTGTTCTGTAGGGGCCCGTAGGGTTCCTTCCATAGGAGCTGGCAGTGTTCCGTAGGGTCCTCTAGGGTTGAGTAAGTGCCCGCAGGAGTCTGTAGGAATCCGTGGGATTCCGTAAGGTTCTGGAGGGTTCTGCAGGGTTCCGTAGGGGCCCGTAGAGTTCCGTAGTGGCTGGTAAAGTTCCCTAGGGCCCTGTACCATTCCGTAACTGCCTGCAATGGTCTTTAGGCTTCCGTAGGGGCTGGTAGGGTTCCATAAAGTTCCGTGGGTTCCTGCAGAGTTCTGCAAGTGCCCGCAAGGGCCTGTAGGGGCCCACAGTGTTTCTGCCAGGTTCCGTAGAGTTCCGTAGGGGCCATATTTTTCTGTAGTGGTGGTAGTATTCTGTAGGGGTCTGTAGGGTTCCGTAGGCGCCTGCAGTGTTCTGTAGGAGCCCATAGGGTTTTAGTGAGGTTCCGTTGTGTTGCTAAGGGTCTTGTAGAGTGCTGTCGGGTCCTGGAGTATTCTGTAGGGTTCCAGAGGGCCTCATAGGGTTCCATCGAAATCTATAGGGTTCCCTAGGGGCCTATAGAGTCCCGTAGATTTCCGTAGGGACCTGTAGGTTTGTGTAAGTGCCCGCAGAAGTCTGTAGGAGTCTGTGGGATTCTGTAAGGTTCTGGAGGGTTCTGCAGGGTTCCATAGGGACCCGTAGAGTTCCGTAGTGGCTGGTAAAGTTCCGTAGGGCCCTGTGGGGTTCTGTATGGACCTGTAGGGTTCCGTAGGGGCCTGCAGGGTTCCGTAAGTGCCCGCAGGTGTCTGTAGGGTTCCGTAGGGGTCTCTAGGGTTCCGTAGGCACCTGCAGTGTTCTGTAGGAGCCCATAGGGTTTTAGTGAGGTTCCGTTGTATTGCTAAGGGTCTTGTAGAGTGCTGTCGGGTCCTGGAGTATTCTGTAGGGTTCCAGAGGGGCTGGTAGGGTTCCGTCGAAATCTGAGGGGTTCCCTAGGGGCCCGTAGAGTCCCGTAGATTTCCGTAGGGGCCTGTAGGGTTGTGTAAGTGCCCGCAGGGGTTGGTAGGAGCTTGTAGGGTGCCATATGTTTCCGGAGGGTTGTGTAGGGTTCCGTAGGGGCCTGTGGTGTTCCCTAGGGGCCTGTAGAGTCTCGTACAGTTTCGGTAGGGTCCTGTAGGTTTCCATAAGCGCCCGCAGAGGTCTGAAGGGGCCCGTACTGTGCCGTAAGGATCCATAGGGTTCCGTAGAGCTTCGTAGGTTCCCTAGAGGCCTGTGGAGTACCGCAGGAGCCAGTAGTGTTCTGTAGGGGCCCGTAGGGTTCCTTCAACAGGGGCTGGCAGTGTTGCGTAGGGGCCTGTACGGTTGTGTAAGTGCCCGCAGAAGTCTGTAGGAGTCTGTGGGATTCTGTAAGGTTCTGGAGGGTTCTGCAGGGTTCCGTAGGGACCTGTAGAGTTCCGCAGTGGC